>NW_025336416.1:1134356-1148699 GCF_004798865.1 Varanus komodoensis
TTTCTTCCAGCTCTACCATGGAACGGTTGTAAGCATGCTTGTGTTGATGCCAGCCAAGAGACAAGTCTGGGATGTCATTCCTCCTTTCCACCACTGACAGCCTCCAGCTCCATGATGAAGGAAATAACAGCTGCAGAGCAGATACAAAGTACTCCATCCTCAAAGCACACACCTGTGAAAGGCATGGCTCCCAGCAGTCACAATCTCCCAGCATTCTGGAGCTGGGGAATACTGAAATTCCTTAACACATACTATTAACTAGAAGCATTTATCTTTGTTGAATTTCATGTTTTAAGAACTCTACATCCCCAGATTTAATGATCTGTTCAGTATAGTACCACTGGAAAAGTCTCCCTAAAAGGCTTACCTTACATCAGCAAAATACACCAAACCATTCCTGCATAAAAGCTTAAAAGGAAAAACAGACATGAAAAAGAAAGAAACATGCAAATAACTCTCACATGGAGATGGGTGGAGTCCTGTTCTCCCCTGCAGAGGAAGGCAGGATGCGCTCCAACGGAGCAAAACTCAGGGAGCCAAGGTTCCTTTTAGATGCCAGGAAGCATTTCCTGACAGTCCGGACCCCGAGGGTGTGGAATGGGCTTCTACGGGAGGTCGTTGAGGCCCCATCGGTGCGGGTGTTCAAGGATAGGCTGGACGTGCACATGGTGGACTTGTTGTGAGTGGAGCCGGCTGGAGCCGGAGGTCAGACTAGATGGCCCGGGAGACCCTTTCTGTCTCGCTCTGTTTCTATGTTTCTGTGCATGGGGAGGGAAAGTGGAATGAAGGGGATGCATAAACCTGGGCTGACTGAATGGTCCTACTTCTCCAACCAGATCCTGCATCCTTCTCCACCATCCATTAAGGTGTGTCTAAACACAGGTCCCAGCATTTCCAGAATGTCAGAAATGGTGGGTCAGGAAAGGCCCTGCTAGGACAGATAGATGCTGATTGCAAACTAGCATGCTGAGTCTGTAGCCCATCTGGATGCAGAGATGACTGCGGGGGACTAATTTTCTTAAGGATTCAAGGAATTTGACTTATTCAAGAAGATAGGGGGAAAGGACAGGCCCAAAACCAACTTCTAAATGAAGGAATGATAAACAAGACTCTAGGAGAAAAATACCCTGAGGTATTCCAAAGGGAACCCAATAGTGCTTTGTCCCAGGAACATAGTTTCTTCCAGAAAAATAAAACCTGCCTCTAAATCCAGGACTCAGTCCAGGAACCAGAAGGAATTACTAAAGGAAGGTATCTTTTCAAGCTTCTGAAAATATTTGCCAGAGCTTAGTTTTCAGCTTAAAAGCATCACAGAACAATGAAATTATACTTACAGTGAAGTTAACCAAGATGCTGGGCACCCATCTTTGAACAACTCAACAACTTCCCCTGCAATGGGTGATTTCTCTTTACTTGCTACTCCCAAATCTGCTTTTGAAGGGTGTTTTTCCATAACCATATCTGCTTAAAGTTCTCTTCTTCAAAGATAATTTCTTTCTACCATATCAGCCAAGAAAAGCATATGATCTTGACAAACTGCCTCAACAAAGATAACGATGGGATCTCCTGTATATATTTCTGTGAGTTTGAAAGGCATCTCATTTTTCCCCAGGATATGGAGGGTCCAAAATTTGCCCTGAAGATCCCGTATCACCTGGTACAGCACCTGTTGTCCTCCATCTAATGTTTCTGGAGACTGTTGAGCTGAAGTTACCCTCTCACAGGTATGTACAAAGATCAGTTCAGCATGCACTTTCACTAGAAGACCCAAACATTGCAATGTGTACAAATGCAGATTTCATGCAAGGGAGATGAGAAACCTATTTAGACTCCTACTTGCCTTTTTTCACATCTGTTCTGTGCTTGTCACTGGGTCTTAAACATGCTTAATTTACCATAATCAATAATTGTGTGATAGCAAAAATAATTCTCTTTATTCTGCAGATGCTTATGCTGCAAATAAGAATAAATGCAAACATATTTTCATTCTGTCTTTTCTAAACCCACACATTCTCTCCCTCTTTCTCTCTCTCAATTGCTATTTCTCTTTCTCTAATACAAGGGCACATACACACATACGAAGACTGGGAGTGGACTTTGCATTCAACCAAATCCAGAAATCAGAGGGCTGAATGAGAAAGATTCAGGTGATGCCTCAACTGAGTTTTGCCTACTCTGAATTGTACCCTGAATCATCCTAAACCTCCTTTATGATTTTCTGTTTGGAGGGTCCAAGTGGTACAAAGGGTGGCCAAGAATTGAAACGTTTCTGTCCTGACTCTACAGATCATGAAAGCAGCTCTTGCTACTTTTCCCTCCAGTAATGCAAGATGGTTGTGTGATTGAAAGAACCTGGCAAGGTGTGGCTTTGGGTGCCTTCTGGAATGCTGATGGATTTGCTTTGCTTTGCCTCCACTATCCATGGCTGGCCTGTTGTACTTTCTGTAACTTTTTGGTCCAAATAGCTTAAAATAACCTTCGGTAGGGGCAGTACTGTTGGAATGAGTTGAATAAGTGAAGCAAAAACTGCAAAGAGAGAAGGAAAGAGGAAAATCAGGCAAGCCGCCTCATGTTTCGCACAAGAGGAAAGCGGCAGGCTATCAGTGGCAACACTAATAGTCATGAGGTGGGAATTGTTCCCTCCCCGTGGACCTTCTCCCATCTGCTTAATGCATCTATCCTGTCATATTGTTTGTTTTTCAACTTCAGTCCCTCTCTATGCTGTTTTCATAAGACTTCTCCAGGCTCTAATGCATCCTGTTTAGAAACTGCTAACTGGGGAGTTCTACGTGCAAAGTTATTTAAGACATATGGGGAAACCATTACTACAAGTTTCCACATGTGTGAGTGAGTGCATGCATGCAATTCAAAAGCAGATTGTAAAAGAAGCTCCTGAAACAATTTGTCTAGGGCTAAAATGCCTGCAAATGGCAACCATACTGGATTTTTTAAGAAAATACGATTTATTGATTTTCAGTACTAGAAATAGAAGGCACAATAGTTATATTACAAATTGTAGTCAAATCTTCATCTTCCAATTGTTGCACAACCCTAATCTATCCAGATCCTCATCACCTGCTGAGAAGTGCTCTGCTATTTCTCTGAAAAAGCAACAAAAATTACATATTTTGCTTTGTAGATATCGGTTTTAATGACTCCATAGAGTAGTTCTAGGTTGCAACAGAATGAATCCATTTTCAACATTCCGCAATGCTTCTTCCTTAACATAAGACAGTTGGACTGAAATCCATACTCCAGTGAAGCTGCAGATTAATCCTAGAGGGAAGTCCATGGGATCCATTCCCTCCCACACTATGGAATCACACTGCAAGGACATTCAGTGAATGAAAAAGAGCAAGAGCAGAGTTCTTTTCATGATGGAATGACTAGGGCAGCCCTCTGCACAGAATGCTTTAGATTCTCTCAGAATTCATTTCCCCCAATCCTCAATCAGAAATGATGCAAACAGGACAAGAAAAATAATGTAAATTGAAGCTTTTCGGAATACAGCCTTCCTGTGAACTTTTGAACAACTGTATACATGTATTTGGACATTTGAAACAAAAAGAAGTATTTGAAATCCAGTGCTTATATCAGGAATGGAGATTAGCTAGAACTGCTAGATGGAGGATATGCTGAAGAGGAACAGAAGGCGAGCCCTTAAATAAGCAGAAACCAGAATTCCTGAAGTACAGTTTAAATTTGTGGAAGAATTTCACACTGATATTGCACATGGAAACAGTACATACCCTGGACACTGTTGAATATGGGTTTATGGGTACAGAAGACTACCATACTATAAGCACTGATCCTGATTACCTCTACCCAACTGATCCACCTCTTGAAGTATCATCTGTTGAATCTATTATTATTATTAATGTTCTCATGAACATCATCTACATTTTAGGACTTTCGGGGAATGGAAATGTCATCTGTCTACTTCACTTCCACTGTAAGAGGAACCATTTCATGACCTATATCCTCAATTTGACTAAGGCAGACTTTGGGGTCCTTGTGGCCCTATTCCTGATTGGCATAAATAATATGCTTGAGGGTTTTATTTGGAAATCATCCATATATGAGCATTACCATAGTACGGTTTGTGAGCATTTCACCCTTACGTACAACACGGGTCAATTCCTTTGGACAGTGATCAGTGTTGACGGGTGTGTGTCTGTCCTCTTCCCCATTTGGTATTGGTGCCATCACCCCACACACCTGTCCACCGCTCTGTGTGCCTTCATATGGGTGATCTCCTTCTTCTCTTTGGAATCAACAGAACACATGTACCCGTTTAATATAAGTGTACTGTTTTGTCTTCCACTCATGACTGTCTCCACTCTGATCCTCTTCTTCAAAGTCTGCTTTAAATCAAACCAACAGAAGCGGGGGAAAGTCTTAACAGCCATCTTGCTTGCACTCCTTTTCTACCTGATCTTGGCTTTCCCATTCACTTGCATTTTCTTCATCAATGGCTTCTTGGAAACTTCTCATATCAATGGTGCTGAGCTCTCAAATGTTGTGTTATCATGTGCCTCCCTAAGCAGCAGTATTAACCCACTGATTTATTTCCTTGTGGGGAGAAGAAAGAGGGTTCGGTCTAGGGAGAGCATGAAGATCATACTCCAGAGGGTTTTCAAAGAGGAGGAGGAACCTAGAGAGCAACTGTAAGAAAGGGTTAACACCAGGTTATGATGCCTTCACAAGAAAGGAAACCTTCAACCTTTATACACACCCATTCTTTTTAAAATTATCTGCAGCTTTTTCTGATCCATACAGCCAAAAGCTTTGCTATATAGATCAGAAAGAAGAGGTGGACCTTCTGAAAGTCTTTGGTGCATCCCAATACGCTCTATACATTTACGATATGATCTGAATCTGGATCCTTTGGACAGTAAGAAAAGAACTTCCTCATTTCCTACATTCAGTTATGCAGGCAGTTAGATGTCTGTATAGCCCATCTGCTGTGTACTTGTGGACGCTCAACTGATGAGTCGTCTGGAGAATGTAGTTGCAAGGAATGGATGGTTGGGTTCACAGAGGTCTACAAGTCATATTCCTCCTTTGCTTTGGACCACTAAGGCAACAGCTCCCTCAGTACTTGATTCCTGCTTCTGCATTCCAGCCATTCTTTCAACTTTGATCTACTTGTGTCATTAGTGACAGTGTGATTTGTACTTTTGTTTTCACTAGTAGTTGGCTGAGTGCCTTCTGAACTCAACATCTCATGTCCAGGCTCTGTCTCCTGTTTCATTTTTTTCATTGATTTATCACAGAGGTTTCAAGGTAAGAAGATTCAGAACTGGTTTACCATTGTCCTCTTCTGTGCACCGGTAACCAGAGTTAGCCTGAGCATCACTGCCATCTACAAGATCCTCTGTCAAGGCTGCTGTCAACAACTGCTTCTGCGCGGTATCTGTCTCCAAAGTTTGTCTCAGTCTTTGGAGTTGTTGTGTGAAAATGTTTCTGTAGGCAAGGGATGGGTGGGTGTCCTCCTCCTCCAAAGAACTGCAGCAGTGCCTTAGCCATTCCCCCTCATGAGTATGGAAAAAACATGTATCTGGGCAAGATTCACTATCTAAAATGTTTTGGAGAATGCCCGGAGTACAGAGGGAATCCTACCCTTTGTGTTCCTCCTGCCTTGCACTGGATGTCCACAATTGTAGAGAGTGGGCCAGGCACTCACTCTTTCCAGACTTTACAAGGGTCTGCATTGTCAGATTCTGAAGAAGTGTCAGACGAAGGGGTGATGCAAAGGCAGAAGTCAACATTGCTGCCAGTTCCCAGCCTGATCATGAGAGCAGACATGTTTTGGGATGGACAGGAGGGGTCCCAGTAGAGGAGGGAAAATTGCTGCCTTACCCAGTTCCTGACCCCCTTAAGAGAGACAAGCTACCAGTTCAAGGACTTCTGTAGGTCTCGCCAGTTGGATCTCCACCAATGGAAGCCACCCTTAGGGTAGATCCTGTACCACTCTGTGAATGGAAGTCTTGGAGAGAAGTTTCTAGTTGAGCTCCAAACTCTTTATCTGAGCATAGAATTATCATTCAATGTGCTAGAGGAGTCTGAGAGTTGCATTGACTTGTTAGTCATGAGGGGCCAATAAAGTATATCATAAAGGACTGTCGGGTGTTCAGAAAGAAAAGAGAAGAGTCTAGCTCTCAGCAATAATCCTCCAATGTCTGAGTGCTTAGATGACAACCATCATTGATTGATGAGCTATCATGGCATGTAGACTGATGGACATTCCTTAACTTGGCTTCCTAGATTAAGTTTAATACAGTTAAGATGAACATTGCATGCAGGATTATCTGTGTATTAATTGGGATACTGCTATCTATTCCAAGCAACTTCTTTAAAAATATTGATGCTTTGGTTCACAATTTTTGGGAGGATCTTCCCTACCCAATGAATGTTGTTGCATTCTACGCATACTGCAGTAAAAACAAAGGTTGGTTTGGCTTTGTAGACCTTGCCTGATGTCATAGGACTTCTTGACTAGTTTGACATTCTGGTCAATTCCTCTTAGATTAAGTGTTCTTGTGGCCAGTTTTCCAGTCCTCAAATCTGAATTTTCCCTTGAGTGGATGTCATTAGGTTTTCGGCACATGGAAATGGATTGGGAGTCTCCAGTGATAACAGCAGTCAGAGAGGCTGTGGCATTCAGATCCTTCCTGTGGGAAGTGGTGAACAGTTGGTTAGCCATTGTGTGAAAAGAATGCTTGGCTGGATGGAGACTTAGTCTGATCCAACGGGACTCTTCAAGGATTGCCATATCCTGTCTTGCCAATTACACTTCAACCGGTTTTCTTGTGCTGAATTTACTTGTT
This sequence comes from Varanus komodoensis, assembly GCF_004798865.1. NCBI lineage: Eukaryota > Metazoa > Chordata > Lepidosauria > Squamata > Varanidae > Varanus > Varanus komodoensis. Next base: position 1,141,187 of record NW_025336416.1, read on the forward strand.
AGGGAACTCCAGATTTAAAACATGGACTATATTGGGGGCATGGACTGGCATTTTTACTTTGCATCAAATTCATGGGTGTAGATGAAGGGTTTTTCCAATGTTTGGTTCTGCATGCCAAATACCATATGATTGCTTTGGCTGATTAGAAATACCTGCAGGAGCAACATTTGTTAGACTCTATTTTGACTCTGCTGACTTTAGAATTTCAACATCCCCTTTGCTCTTAGGAGTACCAATAAAAGCCGAGCAGTTTGATCAACTCACATTTGATGTGTATTGTTGTTGTTAGTCATGAAGTCATGTCCAACCCATCGCGACCCCATGGACAACATTCCTCCAGGCCTTCCTGTCCCGCACCATCCCCCAGAGTCCACTCAAGCTCACACCAACTGCTTCAGTGACTCCATCCAGCCACCTCATCCTCTGCCGTCCCCTTCTTCTTTTGCCATCTATTGTTCCCAGCATTTTAAATTATACATTGATGTGTATAGATGCTTCTGATTGGTGAATAAATATAACAATGCCTTCAGTGTGAATGGAATAGCAAAGGAGATCATAATGTTCTGTTTATTAGGCAAAACAGTATTTTTGCTTCTGTGGCATTAAGGTCACATCATATTCAGAACAAAAAATGATTGTTAGATACCAAAATCGTTTTTTTTCCACGTAAGGGTTTGACCAAGACAGCTAAATGTTGGAGGTTCAAGGCTTCAATTATCCACAACTTGTCCAATGGTTGCCAATGATCAGTGGATGCTTTTGTGTGTGTAAAAGTTGTAGAATGAGGAAAAATTAGTAGCAGAATGCTTTTTTGATATATATTGATAGATCTGCTATTTTATTAAACTATTTAACTGCTGCACTTAAAGCATCACAAAACCCAGAAAAGAGATAAATGTATGGAAATTTGTACTACTTTTCTATATTTTATGCCTTATAGTATATCTCCTAATCTCCTTATACTGACATCATGTTGTGAACTTTCTCTGTTTTATATGGTTTTGTTTCTTTTGGTGACAAACACATGAAAACAATTGAAATGTTTTACACTGTTTTCATCCCTGCATCTTTATACACTTCAGTTAGCTAATTACAACTGGTGTTCATTTGCTTTCCTTAACTTTTGCATAATGCAACTATTTTCATTTGATGTTTTAATACAATCTTACTATTGATTTACTGGTAGGCCTCACAAATATGTAAAGTGTCTTTTGCTTTGCATGGTGTAATCTTTACTTGTACCAGTCACACAACTTTATGGTAAATGAGAATAAATATGTTTGCCCTTAATCAGCACATAAGTCATATTTAATTTCTGCATATCATGATCTTTTAAATTTACTCTTCCTTATAGATACTTAATAACTGCTGTCTTGCAATATTTCCTTTGTGGCACGTTTTCGTCTTTCACTTTGCATTTTGCAAATTGGATTACAAGTGCTGAATGTTACACTTTTTCAAAGAAGGTAACCATAATATTTAAAAAAGCCCTTTTGGGGAAAAGTACACTTTGAAATTAGCATTTATCCAAAAGGATGAACAGCAATGGGGATAATGAGTTCAGGCGTTGCTTGAACTGCAAACAGTTAGAAGGCACTGATCCAAAAGAGAAGAACTGGTGCACCGGGTTTTAAAGGAGACCCTAGATGCATCGGAAGCTGCAGAAATCTGGTGGGATGGAGAGGACAACGAGCTCTGGTCAGCTCTGGATATCATTGTATAGGAAGGACAAGGAAGAGAGTATTGCTCTCATATCCAAGAGAGCCCAGATTCCAGCAGACTTGTATTCTACAAGCTGCTCTTGTAAGGTCACAACTGCAACTTCATTCGAAAACCAGGGAAGGAGAGGAAGTGGTGGATGGCTGAGAGTGGATGGGAGGACAAGAGGCAAAACCATGGCATCTAAGACCTGATGGACCTTCCATCCTTCTCCCCATCCTCCAAAAGGTAAGACAAAGTCCCAGTTGGTGTGAATGTTGTCAGTACTTTGTCTAGTATTTTAAAGAGATGTACGTATGTCAACAAAGTTGAATCAGTTCCCCTTCATTCCTGGATGTCTTTCCAAAGTCAATGGGCATCATGCTTTCCAAAAATTGGTTGATTCAACTGCAGTTGACTTTTCTTGCACTCATCCCATGCTCCCTCCCCTCCCCTCCCCTCCCCTCCCCTCCACACCCCTTCTATCCTTACGTTTGCATAGCATTTGCATTTGTGATCACTGAAAAGATGCATGGCATCACCTTACTTGCATAGCAAACACTGAATCTGGGGCTGTCTTGTTTCTTCCTGCAGGACTTTCCATTCAAGCAGAGAAGAAAGCAACACCCAAGGAGAATCTGAGCCTTCAGCAGGGTGGACGGCCTCTCTGTTCCTGGCCTGTGCTGTTTTCTTGTGTCCAGTCATAATTCTGTTCCATCCTGTTCCTGCCTTCCTCTGTGAGTTTCTTTGCACATAAAAAGCACCCCCAACAGTGCATTAAAATACTTCAAGATGGACTTTCCTTTGGAATGTGCATTTTGTGGCTTCCTCAAAGTATAAATATGAAGAGTATATCTGATATGCCTGCGATCCAAGGAATCTCCTAGAACTTTTGCAAAGCATTCAAACTCACAAATAAGTAACTTGTTTGAAAGGTCGTTCACAGCAGGTTGGACCAGAACCTGGAAAGGCTGAGTTGCCTGGGAATCCGGAGAGGATGGGCAATCTGACTGCGCCATCTCAATCTTCTATAGAAGATACTATAGAAGAATTTTCGATTATATATAATCTCACTGACTTCTCAATGGTAGATTTTGACCAGGAATGGTTCATCATTTCCATTATCCTCCTTATTCTGTGTCTTTTTGGACTTGTGGGGAACGGAACAGTCATTTGGCTCCTTGGTTTCCATATCGAGCGGAATGCTTTCACCACCTATATCCTGAACCTGGCTGTGGCTGACTTTGGGGTCCTCATTACCCTATTAGTAGAATCAATTATTACAATTGAAATGGGTAATTGGGAGGAAATAAATACGGCTGTTTTATTGGCTTTTTTCTCTACCTGGGGATTCCTGTACACCTCTGGTCAGCTTCTACTGACCACAATCGGTATTGACCGGTGTGTGGCAGTCCTCTTTCCAATTTGGCATCGATGTCACCGGCCACCCAAATTGTCCCTCTTCATTTCTGTCCACGTATGGGTCTTCTCCCTCATGATGACCGGAAGTAATCTGCTGCTTTTGCTTACTGGACATGGCCCAGTGGTCCCAGTCGCTATGAACGTCCTGCTTTGCTATCCACTCATGGCTATCGCTACTCTCATCCTCTTTGTGAAGGTCCGCCATAAGCCACGTAATCGTGGCAGATCAAAAAGTTTGACGGTAATTTTGCTTTCCCTCTTATTTTTCCTCATCTTCGGGATTCCTGTTAATCTCACCACTGTTCTCACCTATTATTACTTTTTATATGATATTGATCCTAGGAATTTTTTCTCTGATGACCCAGTATTTGATCATGCACAAAAGATTACCATATTCAAGTACTTTAAAATCATAATGGTTTTTCAGAGCCTTAGCGATCTCTGCATAGCTGTAAACAGCAGTATCAACCCCGTGCATTATTTCCTTGCTGGGAGACAAAAGACCATTCTACGGGGGGTGTCTAAGTTGAAAGTTTCACTCCAGAATTTTTTCCAGAATATGGAAGATTGGAGGGAGGATGAGGAAGCCCCAGATGAAACTCAGTTGTCATCCTTTTAATGCTTAGGTTGGATACTTTTCTGAGGAAGCCACATTCTTCAAACATTGTTCCTGCAATGGGCTTGCCAAATGCTCTTTTGTAATTCCTGGCTGCTTTTCTGCCATTGTTTTTCAATGTTTTGTTCACTTGTAACTTATATATTTAGGTATTCCTGCATGTCTCCCTCCCTTGCCCAGTTCTGTGAAGATAAGATTTTTAAAAATGTGTTTGGGGTGGTGGAGACTTTAGGCCAATGACAGTAAGGAGCAGAAGACCCTACTCAGCCCCATAACAACCTGTTAATGCTGACCTCTGCCCAGAAAGGCTAGATGTGTTTCACTCAGGAGAGCAACATCACCTGGGAGTGACAGGTACTTCCCATCGCATGCTGCCCTGGCTGCAGAGTATTCGTTGATGGGTGGGTTGCTTGCCATTGGCCCTCCTTTGGCTCGGGAGCAGGAGCCAACCCGCTTCTAGGCCTCCCTCCCCATACAGAGGGAGGACTCAGGCCTCTGAGGCTGCCATGCCCTCAGAAGAGCTAACAAGGTTGGATTCTCCCAGTGGCCTGGTTAATTCTTCTGAAGTTGGGATCGGTCCAGTTTCAGAAGGAAGCTCTGTGCAATTCACTTCTCTAGCTGCCCTTTCGCTCTTGTATTAAATGCAGGTCTGTGTGCAGGAATCATTCTTTTCGGGCCTCCAAAGAGCCAATTCTGGTGTAGCTTAAGCAATATGGCTTAGCATCTCCGGGAGGCGAAGAAATGGGTCCACCAGGCTCCTTCAGCTCACCTGCTACTCAGCACACCCTGCAAGCATTGGGATCCTGCTCTCTGCTTACCCAGCTCATTACTTCCCAGTTTCCCATGATCTGAGGTCAGAAGCTTTCCAATGCCAAGCGACATTCCCTCAGGCCTAAGCCCGGTCTTTCCTCCATGCAAATTCTCATTGTCTTTTTGCTTCGCATTCCCCCAGCCCAACACTGGCTGATTCTTTCCTGCCATGGGATGGATTGTGGGTTGGCTTTCATTGCTAGGACTACTTGGCAGGAATGCACTGGGCAGGGATGTTCGCACCAGGAGTTGTGCGTACTTTTTCATGCAGAAAGACTTTCTGGCAAGCCACAAGGGAACTCCTGAAACAGCTCCATTCTTGATGCCATCCTCTGGGCTTTACCATCCCTCAGACCGAGATCCTCAGGTCTCTTCTGCCTTCTAAGCAGGATTTCTTCAGAGAAGTTATATTATTTTTGCATGTTGAATTATTCTCACGTTATGCATTTCAGTGTGTGTTTGTGCATGAGAGAGAGAGATATGGAAGAGTGCTTTATGGGTGGGAGTGGGCTTTGCATGGGGGCTACTCCGATGTAAGTCTCTGTTCCCTTTATCAGCTTTCATGCTGTGCAAGGATGGATCATTCCCTGGCATTTGCCGGGAGGATTCTCCACTCTCTCTTTGGAGCATGATTGTTGAGGGGCAAGTTCAGGAGGAAGGGGGGAACTGGTAGTGAGTAATCGAGATCAAGTTGTGTCTGTGTGAATGCATGCCTCAGTGCTGGGGTGGGGCGTTGGAGCTGGGGTTTGCTGCCCCTTCCTGGATGCTTCCTCTGTTCAAAATCCTTGTTCTCCCTGAGGGTGTTTCTCACACGAAACTCCATTTGAACTCACCCTTCTTTTGCTCCACACTTTCACTGTTTCATCAAGTTGGAAGTTTTCAGGGGGTGGGATGGCCCCTCTGATCGATGCAGTGATCCCACAGATTCCCTACAAAATAAAGCATGAAGTCCGCATTTCCTGCAAGAGGGATGGGGCGATGTGGAGCCACCCTCTGTTGGTCACTTACTTGAATGCATTTTGCCTTTGGGGACACTTTTGGTGCAGTCAGTTCAAATGGATTCAAATTGTTAGTGAGGTGAGGAGAGGAGAGGCTCAGTTCGGCTTGGCTGTTACCTGGATCCTGCTAAGTAACCCATGTAATTTCTTGCAACTTTTTGTGGTTGCATCTAACATATTTCCAAGTATAAATCAAAAGGCATTTTCTAATCTTTGCCATCATGGAAAAATCCATTTATATTATATTGGTTATGTTGTCCTGGCTATGGAATGTCCCAGGTTCACAAGGACTCCATCTTACCCCAGAAGGGGATGGGATTAAAGTAAGGTTCCAGTTGGAAGAAGAATAGCTGGAATTCATCCTTCCGGATTTCTCCTTTCCTGTGCAACCACTCCACAAAATGTTCTGGTCAGTTCCCCTGCACTCCCAGACTACGTTTTGGAATGCAAAAGGCATTTCAATCAATCATGCTTTTTCTCTCTTGCTATGTTGGAGCTTGAATTTGAATGTTGGAGCTTGTTTTAGTGTGTTTTTACAACTCTGTTTGCTTATGTGCACAAATGATACTTCTGGTAATACTGCATGGCTTTAGCATAGAGATTTTCAATGAAATAAACAATTAAATGAGAATAAAGGATGCCACTCTGGGAAGATATCATTTCAGTTATTTCAGAGATGTTCAGGATGTCCCCAGATGGAAAGACCTAGAATGGAACTCCTGGTTCATTGTGTATTTAAATACAAAGTTTAATATTGAAACATGCATCAATGATGGCATTGTAGGAGAACTAAGGAAGGAGGATGGTGTTGGCCACTTAGCATTAACCTTAGCAATGTAGTTGCTTAATGAAAAAAAATGAACATCAGGTACCTCCAAAGGTTGCTCTTCACGTATTAAATGAAGATATAGCTATGTTTCAAGACTGCTGCAAAAAACTGTACCCACCATGAGAACTGCCGCCCCCCCCCCCAGCCCCCAAATCTCACTGTTGGTGGAAACCCCCCATCAGGGGAGATGGGAAATGGAAAATGTTTTCAACAGGGGCCTTCTCCTGTAGATCTTGCACAGGCAAGGTGTGATGTCCTTGCTGCTCCTGGCCTCGGCCAGTTCGGTATCCTGGGCTGCCGCTGCTGCTCCAGTAGCACTGAGAGGAGCAGCTTTGTCAGCAGGAGCAGGCTGGGATGGTTGGAAAGGTTCATGCACCTGACACAGCTTGTGTGACTCACTGGCTCTCTGTGCATTGCTCAGATTGCGCAGGTTTGCCACGCATTTTTCATTTGTTTCTGAAACCATATGCAAAGGTGTACAAAATTATGAAAGCTAAAATCAGGACTAAAGGTGACTGAAAATACTGATGACACCTCTGCCCCAGCTTAGATTCAAGTGTGAAAATGCACAGTTCTGCTGTCTTGTATACTTTGGGGGAAATGACTTCCGGATCGGGCCAAACACGCTTGCAGCAAATCCAATTCCACCAGGTGCCTGACAATTGGAGAAATGCGGACAACATTGGACTTCATTAAGCTGTAATGGAGAACCGGCTAAGGGCTCCTTGGGATAGAAGGGCTCACCCTGGCATGGAGGCCTGGATGCTTGATAGTGATGGGAATGCAAAGAGCCCTCAATTACTTCCCAGGCAGAGCAGTGCACACCCCCAAGGCCAGAGACTGTAGGCCTGAAGGGCATGCGAGTCTCACCAGCTACTGTCAGGAGATGCCCCCTCGTGAGTCATCAGTTTGATCGAACTGGGCAAAAGCAGGGAGCTGGGACCGATCAGGCTTCCTCTTTGAGGAGAGATTCCCTGTTGCGGCCAAGAAACACTGTTCTGTTCTACCTGGAAGAAGACTGTGTTGGATGTGGTATGTTTCATTAGGGTTGGGGACATTTATTTTTTATTATTTTATTTATTTTATTAAAACATTTTTATGCCGCCCCATTCGCCGAAGCCTCGGGGCGGCTTACAACAA